>NC_057812.1:389741745-389766348 GCF_018294505.1 Triticum aestivum | reverse complement strand
GCATCGTGAGGTCTCATTGATCTCGAGGATCTGGCCGATGGAGGTCTGCCCTTGTGAACCCCCTTGCTCTTCGGCCTCGCCAATCACCGCCCCTGCCGGCGGGTCATGATGGCCACAAGGTGGCCCGCCGCAATGCCTCCGACGAGGGACATCTACCATGCTAGGGGGAGCGCTTCTTGGACCGGGTGGAAGATCCCGCTAGCCGTTTTCCGTCGCACGACCCACCAGGTCCCCCCCAGAGGGGTGAACAAACGTAGCAAGGGTACGCCCGGGCCCATGGCATTGGTCGCGGCACGGGTGAGGGGCATAGAGGCTCTATACCCTGGAAGGCAACGCCAAGCAACTCAGTGACCCGGTCGAGCCAAACGGCATGGTCGCCATGGGTGGGGCGGTAGCGCAATAATTCACGTGCCGCGAGGAGCGCGACCTGCGCGCCCGTCAGCCCCCGCATGTTGCGGAGGGACGACGCTGCGGCGACGCTGGAGGAAGGTGCAGCGGCGCGCCCGCTATGCCACGCGAGGGGCGGTGGCGATGAATCCTGCCATTGGCGGCGGCGCGATGATGGAGGCATGTGATACATCTCTAACGTATCTATAATTTTTGATTGTTCCATGCTGTTATATTATCATTCTTGGATGTTTTACAATCATTTTATAGCAACTTTATATCATTTTTTGGGACTAACCTATTGACATAATGTCCAGTGCTAGTTGATGTTATTTGCTAGTTTTTTACTTCGCAAAAATCAATACCAAACGGAGTCCAAGCGCAACGAAACTTTTTGAAGGTGTTTTTGGACCAGAAGACACAAGTTGGGCCAGGGAAGTACCAGAGGGGGGTTCCGAGGGGAGCACAACCCACCTGGGCGCGCCTGGGGCCCAGGCGTGCCTAGGTGGGTTGTGCCCACCTTGGCCGCCTCCCGCGCCACCTCTTTGCTCTATAAATACCCCAATATTCCAAAAACCCTAGAGGAGTCGACAAAAATCAATTCCAGCCACCGCAAGTTCCAGAAACCACAGATCCAATCTAGACACAATCACAGAGGGATTCATTATCCTTATTGGTGCCTCTCCGATGATGCGTGAGTAGTTTTCTGTAGACCTACGGGTCCGTAGTTAGTAGCTAGATGGCTTCCTCTCTCTCTCTCTCTCTCTCTCTCTCTCTTTTGATTCTCAATACAGTGGTCTCTTGGAGATCTATTTGATGTAACTCTTTTTGCAATGTGTTTGTTGGGATTCGATGAACTTTGATTTTATGATCAGATCTATGTTTTTATCCTTGAAAGTTATTTGAGTCTTATGATCTCTTATATGCATGATTACTTATAGCCTCGTATTTATTCTTCGAATCTTTGGTTTAGTTAGGCCGACTAGATCGTTTTTTCTTGCCATAGGAAGAGGTGCTTTGTGATGGGTTCGATCTTACGGTGCTCAATCCCAATGATAGAAAGGGAAATGACGCGTATGTATCATTGCTATTAAGGATAACAATATGGGGTCTATTCCTACATGAATAGATCTTGTGTACATCATATCATCATTCTTATTGAATTACTCCGTTTCTCCATGAACTTAATACACTAGATGCATGCTGGATAGGAGTCGATGTGTGGAGTAATAGTAGTAGATGCAGGCAAGAGTCGGTCTACTAATCTTGGATGTGATGCCTATATAATGATCATTGCCTGGATATCGTCATAATTATTTGAAGTTCTATCAATTGCCCAACAGTAATTTGTTTACCCACCGTATGCTATTTTTCTCGAGAGAAGCCACTAGTGAAATCTATGGCCCCCGGGTCTCTCCTTTATAATATTTGCCTTCAAGATCTATTTCTATTTGCTTTCATTTTAAGATCTATTAATCCAAAATCCCAAAAATACCTTGCTGCAATTTATTGTTATTTATTTTATCTCGCGTTCTTGCGAAATCTATTTATCCAATCTACTACATTTTACCCGCGATGGATTGACAACCCCTCTTTTACCTCGGGTTGCAAGTATTTGTTCTTTGTGTGCATGTGCCGTTCATGTAGTGTTTCATGGTTCTCCTACTGGTTCTATAACCTCGGTCTCGTCACTAAGGGAAATACCTACCATAGCTGTGCTGCATCATCCCTTCCTCTTTGGGGAAATACCGACGTAATTCAAGACGCATCAAAAGCAATTTCTGGCGCCGTTGCCGGGAGACACCATCAACATCTACCAGGTTCCTAATCAAAAATCTCATCTCCTTGCAATTTACATTATTTGCCATTTTCCTCTTGTTTTCATCTCCCCCACTTCACAAAAATTTGCCGTTTTATTCGCTCTCTTTTTTGTTCATCGTTTTTCTTGTCAGATCTATTTTTGAGTGCAATCTTGTTGCGTAGTCATGATGACTCAAGAGAACACCAAGTTGTGTGATTTCTCCAATACCAACAACAATGATTTTATTAGCACTCCGATTGCTCCACCCGCCACTAGTGCGCAGTCTTGTGATATTAATGTCGGTTTGTTGAATCTGGTTACGAAAGATCAATTTTCCGGCACTCCTAGTGAGGATGCCGCGTCCCATCTTAACACATTCGTGGAATCATGCGATATGCAAAAGTAAAAAGATGTGGACAATGATCTTGTGAAGTTGAAATTATTGCCGTTTTCTTTGTGAGATCATGCAAAAATTTGGTTCTCTTCTTTACCTCGCAATAGTATCAATTCTTGGGATAAGTGCAAACATGCTTTTATTACTAAGTATTTTCTGCCTGTGAAAATTATTTCCCTTAGGACACAAATCATGAATTTTAAGCAACTTGAGCATGAACATGTTGCGCAATCTTGGGAAAGAATGAAATTGATGCTAAGGAATTGTCCTACTCATGGTTTAAATCTTTGGATGATCATACAATTTTTTATGCGGGATTGAAATTTGTTTCTAGAAATATTTTAGATTCCGGCACGGGTGGTACTTTTATGGAAATTACTTTGGGTGAATCTACTAAATTGCTTGATAATATTATGGCTAATTATTCACAATGGCACCCAAAAGAGCTCCTACTAGTAAAAAGGTTAATTTAGTAGAAGAAATAAATTCTTTGAGTGAAAAAGTTGATGCTCCTATGAAGTTGGTTGCTAATAAAAATGCTCCTATTAATCTTAATTATGTGCCTTTGTCTACTTTGATTGAGAAAAATAGTGATGCCGTAGATGAGAATTTTGTTACATGAAACAATTTTAATAATAATGCTTATAGAGGTAATTTTAATCCTAGACCTTTTCCGGGAAATTCTGCTAATAACTATGGTAATCCTTCTTATAATAATAATAGGAACACCTTTGATATGGAGAATAATATTAAAGAATTTATCAATGCCAAAAAGAATTTTAACACTACGATAGAAGAAAAGTTGAGTAAGATTGATGATATGTCTAGAAGCATTGATAGAATTTCTCATGACGTAGAAAATCTCAAGATGAAATTTTTTGTGCCTAAGGTTGAGGAATAAATTAAAGCTATATATGTTTCTATGGATGAAAGTAAGAAAAGAACCACTATGCTTAGAGGTAAAAGAGAATTTTTAGAAAAATCGTTTTCTAGTGATTGGTTTCATAAAAATGATGATGATCTTAAAATGATTGGTGCTTCTTCTATTGATTCTTTGTTTAGTAAAATTAAGATTGATGAAAAGGGACTGAAGAAGAGTTAACTTTAGTTAGAAGGCACCCTGATAATTTGGAGGGTGAAAATATTGTTGAGAAAATTTATATAAGTGGGTATGGAGAGATCAAAATTTGAACTTGTGATGTGCCCACTCTTTTGGATTACAAAGACTTTAACTATGATAATTGCTCTTGGATTGATTGTATTTCTTTGTTGCATTCCATGATAAATTCACCCCATGCTTATGAACAAAATAAAGCTTTTACTAAACATATTGTTGATGCTATGATGAAAGCTTTGGAAGAAAAGTTGGAACTAGAGGTTTCAATTCCTAGAAAATTACATGATGAGTGGGAACCTACCATCAAAGTCAAGATTAAAAATTATGAGTGTTTTGCTTTGTGTGACTTGGGTGCTAGTGTTTCTACAATTCCAAAATCTTTATGTGATGTGCTTGGTCTCACCGATATTGAAGAAAGCTCTTTAAATTTGCACTTGGTGGATTCTACTATTAAAAAGACTTTGGGAATAATTAATTATGTTCTTATTCTTGTAAATAGGAACTATGTGCCCATAGATTTTATTGTTCTTGTTATTAATTACAATCCGTCTTGCCCAATTATTCTTGGTAGACCGTTCCTACGTACTATTGGTGCCGTGATTGATATGAAAGAAGGCAATATTAAATTTCAATTTCCACTAAGGAAGGGTATGGAACACTTCCCTAGAACAAGAATTAGGCCACCATAATAATCAATCATGAGGGCATCTTATGGATCTAGAAATAAAGATGACAATACTTGAATCTTTGCATTATGCCTAGCTAGGGGCATAAAACGATAGCGCTTGTTGGGAGGCAACCCAATGAATATAATTTATTTTTGCCTTTTTCTTTCTGTTCCTAAGTGTTTGCACAATTATGCTACTATTATGATTGTTTTTTATGTTTTAATTAGTGTTTGTGCCAAGCAAAGCCTTTGGGATCATGTTGGGTGGTAGTTGATTTGATCTTGTTGAAAAACAGAAACTTTTGCATCCAGTAAAACAATTTTTGAAATTCACAAAAGCGACGAAAAATTCTGAATTTTATAGATTGGCATACAAATTTCCCACGTTTTCCTAATTTTTCAGAATTTTTGGAGTTACAAAAGTATTCGAAGTTTTCAGAATGCTATAGACCGTTTTGTTTGTGACAGATTCTATTTTCTTTGCGTTGTGTGCTTATTTTGATGAATCTATGGACTCTACAGGGGGTTTGAGCCATATCAAAGTTGGAATACGATATATATAATGCAAAAATAGATGAATGGGTTTGCAACAGTACTTAGAGTAGTGATTTGCTTTGTCATACTAATGGATCTCGTGAAGGTTTTGTTGAGTTTTGTGTGATTGAAGTTTTCAAGTTTTGGGTGATATCATGATGGATGAAGGAATAAGGAGTAAGAAGAGCCAAAGCTTGGGGATGACCATGGCATCCCAAGCTATTATCTAAAGGAGAAGCAAGCAACTAGGCTTGGGGATGCCCAAGTGGCATCCCCTGTTTCTTCTAACGACCATCGATATTTACTTGGAGCAATATCTTTATTCGTCACATATCATGAGTTGAGCCTTTGGTTGTTTTGCTTTTTGTTTCTATTCAGGTATCCTTGTTGGACACACCTTTGGAGAGAGCCAAAGTTATGCTATGACTTGTTAGAATTGCTCTCTATGCCTCACTTAAATATTTATGATCTATGGAATTGCTCTAGTGGTTCACTTATATCTTTTTGAGCATGGTGTGCCTTGGTATTTTTGAAGAAATGCTCTCATGATTCACTTAGATTTATTTGAGATTTAGTAGAGTTTTTAAGAAATTCTCTCATGCTTCACTTAAATTATTTTGAGAGAAGAATTTTTTTATGTTCATGTTCTTCACTTAGATTCATTTGGGCTATCAAAAGCAACATATGAAACTAGTCCGAAAGTGATAGATATTCAAGAGGGATATAATAAAAACTTTCATGAAGATCATTGGACAAAATGAACTTGATTCCTTGTAATAGTTTTGCGATATGATGATATAATATGTGAGTCATGTTGATGAGTAATTATGCTTTAGTAAGAATATTGGTGTTAAGGTTTGTGATTCACTATGCAAGCACGGAAGTCAATAGTTATGCAATGAAGTTACATCCTACTTATGGTGCATTATTCGGTGTTAGTTATGCTTAATGCTCGCTTATGAGCTTTTTCGTTTCTTGGTTGGATGCTTCTCAATATTTTGCTAGCCTTCATTTGCACTAAGTATGATCACTACTTGTGCATCCAAAATCCTTAAAACCAGTTTTGCCATATGAGTCCACTATACCTACATATATCCGGTATTCTTTTGCCGTTCTAAGCAAATTTTTATGTGCCATCTCTAATTTTGAAATTAAATTTCTTTTTTGTGTGCTCATACCGCTCATGAAATGGTAGTGGGTGGCCGATATTTTTCCATGCTAGATGTGTTATTCTCAAGGTGAGTGTTTATTCACTTGTCATAGCACGAGACTACGGCAAACATATTAGGGATGCCCAGTCCCGAAATAAAAAATGAATTTACTTTATGTTGTCAAATAAAAATTACTTGGGAAGTGTTGGTATGGACTACACCCATGAATTCGGTTAGCCATGGAATGTGAAAGTATGGTGGAAAAAGGAATAAACATTATTTTCTGTTTGGGAACCGCCTATGATATATCTAGCATGGAAAGTATTGGGAACTACTCGATCGTTTTCGTTGACAGGAAAAGCATGCCACCCAAAATGTTTTATCTCTATCTTTTTCGCTTTGGTACCTCTACAAACCCCCCTTTCCGAATGGCCTTTCTATTTATTTATGCAATTTTTATTTTGAGTCTCCATCTTTTCTTATAAAGCACCAACTAAGGGGCACTATGATCGTACTTGAGCATTGGGTGTAGCTAATATGCGAAATATGCGTGTGTGTTTCATGAATGGATCAATGATTGAGCATAACAGGCTAGGGATAACTTGCTTTAGTGTTGATATTTTGAAAGATATGGTTGCTTATTGATATGATTCAGTATTGAAATCTTGTCAAAACTAGACTATTGCTTTGAACCATATAAAAAGTCTAAATGTCCATGCTACAAAGAAAAGAATATTGATGAACATGTTAGGCAGCATTCCACATAAAAAATTCTGTTTTTATCATTTACCTACTCGAGGACGAGCATGAATTAAGCATGGGGATGCTGATACGTCTCCAACTATCTATAATTTTTGATTGTTCCATGCTGTTATATTATCATTCTTGGATGTTTTACAATCATTTTATGGCAACTTTATATCATTTTTTGGGACTAACCTATTAACATAGTGCCAGTGCCAGTTGTTGTTTTTTGCTTGTTTTTTACTTCGCAAAAAATCAATACCAAACGGAGTCCAAATGCAGTGAAACTTTTTGAAGATTTTTTGGACCAGAAGACACAAGTTGGGCCAAGGAAGTACCAGAGGGGGGCTCCGAGCGGAGCACAACCTACCTGGACACGCCTGGGGGCCCACGCGCGCCCTGGTGGGTTGTGCCCACCTCAGCCGCCTTCCGCACCATCTCTTTGCTCTATAAATACCCCAATATTCCAGAAACCCTAGAGGAGTCGATGAAAATCAATTCCAGCCACCACAAGTTCCAGAAACCACATATCCAATCTAGGCACCATCACAGAGGGGTTCATCATCCTCATTGGTGCCTCTCTGATGATGCGTGATTAGCTCATTGTAGACCTATGGGTCCGTAGTTAGTAGCTAGATGGCTTCCTCTCTCTCTCTTTTGATTCTCAATACAATGGTCTCTTGGAGATCTATTTGATGTAACTCTTTTTGCGGTGTGTTTGTTGGGATCCGATACACTAGATGCATGCTGGATAACGGTCAATGTGTGGAGTAATAGTAGTAGATACAGGCAGGAGTCGGTCTACTAATCTTGGATGTGATGCCCATATAATGATCATTGCCTGGATATTGTCATAATTATTTGAAGTCCTATCAATTTCCCAACAGTAATTTGTTTACCCACCGTATGCTATTTTTCTTGAGAGAAGCCACTAGTGAAATCTACGGCCCTGGGGTCGCTTCTTTATCATATTTGCCTTCGAGATCTATTTTTATTTGCTTTTATTTTTAGATCTATGAATCCAAAACCCAAAAATACCTTACTGCAATTTATTGTTATTTATTTTATCTCGCGTTCCCGCAGGATCTATTTATCCAATTTACTACAATTTTACCTATCCTTTTACCCGTGAGGGATTGACAACCCTGTTGGGGAACGTAGTAATTTCAAAAAAATTCCTACGCACACACAAGATCATGGTGATGCACATCAACGAGAGGGGAGAGTGTTGTCTACGTACCCTTGTAGACCGGAAGTGGAAGCGTTATAACAACGCGGTTGACGTAGTCGTACGTCTTCACGGCCCGACCGATCAAGCACCGAAACTACGGCACCTCCGAGTTTTTGCACACGTTCAGCTCGATGACGATCCCCGGACTCCGATCCAGCAAAGTGTCGGGGATGAGTTCCGTCAGCACGACGGTGTGGTGATGATCTTGATGTTCTACCATCGTAGGGCTTCGCCTAAGCACCGCTACGATATTATCAAGGATTATGGTGGAGGGGGGCACCACACACGGCTAAGAGATCAATGATCAATTGTTGTGTCTCTGGGGTGCCCCCTGCCCCCATATATAAAGGAGTGGAGGAGGGGACCGGCCAAGGAGGGTGGCGCGCCCAAGGGGGGGAGTCCAACTCCCACCGGGAGTAGGACTCCCCTTTTTCCTATTAGGAGTAGGAGAGGGAAGGAAGAGGAAGGAGGGAGGAAGGAAAGGGGGGCCGCCCCCTCCCAATTCAGATTGGGCTTGGGGGGGCGCCCCCTCCCTTGCTCCTTTCCTCTCCTTTCCACTAAGGCCCAATAAGTCCCATATACCTCCCGGGGGGTTCCGATAACCTCCCGGTGATCCGGTATTATCCCAATATCACCCTGAACCTTTCCGGTGTCCAAATATAGTCGTCCAATATATCGATCTTTATGTCTCGACCATTTCGAGACACCTCGTCAAGTCCGTGATCACATCCGGGACTCCGAACAACCTTCGGTACATCAAAATATATAAACTCATAATGAAACTGTCATCGTAATGTTAAGCGTGCGGACCCTATGGGTTCGAGAACAATGTAGACATGACCGAGACATGTCTCTGGTCAATAACCAATAGCTGAACCTGGATGCTCATATTGGCTCCTACATATTCTACGAAGATCTTTATCGGTCAGACCGCATAACAACATACGTTGTTCGCTTTGTCATCGGTATGTTACTTGCCCGAGATTCGATCATCGGTATCTCAATACCTAGTTCAATCTCGTTACCGGCAAGTCTCTTTACTCGTTCCGTAATACATCATCTTGCAACTAACTTATTAGTTGCATTTCTTGCAAGGCTTAAGTGATGTGCATTACCGAGAGGGCCCAGAGATACCTCTCCGACAATCGGAGCGACAAATCCTAATCTCGAAATACGCCAACCCAACATGTACATTTGGAGACACCTATAGAGCACCTTTATAATCACCCAGTTACGTTGTGACGTTTGGTAGAAGACAAAGTGTTCCTCCGGTAAACGGGAGTTGCATAATCTCATAGTCATAGGAACATGTATAAGTCATGAAGAAAGCAACATACTAAACGATCGGGTGCTAAGCTAATGGAATGGGTCATGTCAATCACAACATTCTCCTAATGATGTGATCCCGTTAATCAAATGACAACTCATGTATATGGTTAGGAAACATAACCATCTTTGATTAACGAGCTAGTCAAATAGAGGCATACTAGTGACACTTTGTTTGTCTATGTGTTCACACAAGTATTACGTTTCCGGTTAATACAATTCTAGCATGAATAATAAACATTTATCATGATATAGGAAAATAAATAATAACTTTATTATTGCCTCTAGGGCATATTTCCTTCAGTCTCCCACTTGCACTAGAGTCAATAATCAAGATTACACAGTAATGATTCTAACACCCATGGAGCCTTGGTGCCGATCATGTTTTGCTCGTGGAAGAGGCTTAGTCAATGGGTCTGCTACATTCAGATCCGTATGTATTTTGCAAATCTCTATGTCTCCCACCTGGACTAGATCCCGGATGGAATTGAAGCGTCTCTTGATGTGCTTGGTTCTCTTGTGAAATCTGGATTCCTTTGCCAAGGCAACTGCACCAGTATTGTCACAAAAGATTTTCATTGGACCCGATGCACTAGGTATGACACCTAGATCGGATATGAACTCCTTCATCCAGACTCCTTCATTTGCTGCTTCCGAAGCAGCTATGTACTCCGCTTCACATGTAGATCCCGCCACGACGCTTTGTTTAGAACTGCACCAAGTGACAGCTCCACCGTTTAATGTAAATACGTATCCGGTTTGCGATTTAGAATCGTCCGGATCAGTGTCAAAGCTTGCATCAACGTAACCATTTACGATGAGCTCTTTGTCACCTCCATATACGAGAAACATATCCTTAGTCCTTTTCAGGTATTTCAGGATGTTCTTGACCGTTGTCCAGTGATCCACTCCTGGATTACTTTGGTACCTCCCCACTAGACTTATAGCAAGGCACGCATCAGGTCTGGTACACAACATTGCATACATGATAGAGCCTATGGCTGAAGCATAGGGAACATCTTTCATTTTCTCTCTATCTTCTGCAGTGGTCGGGCATTGAGTCTTACTCAACTTCACACCTTGTAACACAGGCAAGAATCCTTTCTTTGCTTGATCCATTTTGAACTTCTTCAAAACTTTGTCAAGGTATGTGCTTTGTGAAAGTCCAATTAAGCGTCTTGATCTATCTCTATAGATCTTAATGCCCAATATGTAAGCAGCTTCACCGAGGTCTTTCATTGAAAAACTCTTATTCAAGTATCCCTTTATGCTATGCAGAATAATTGTACATTATTTCCGATCAACAATATGTCATTCACATATACTTATCAGAAATGTTTTAGTGCTCCCACTCACTTTCTTGTAAATACAGGCTTCACCGCAAGTCTGTATAAAACTATATCCTTTGATCAACTTATCAAAGCATATATTCCAACTCCGAGATGCTTGCACTAGTCCATAGATGGATCGCTGGAGCTTGCATATTTTTTTTAGCACTTTTAGGATTGACAAAGCCTTCTGGTTGCATCATATACAACTCTTCTTTAATAAATCCATTAAGGAATGCAATTTTGTTTATCCATTTGCCAGATTTCATAAAATGCGGCAATTTCTAACATGATTCGGATAGACTTAAGCATAGATACGAGTGAGAAATTCTCATCGTAGTCAACACCTTGAACTTGTCAAAAACCTTTTTCCGACAATTCTAGCTTTGTAGATAGTAACACTACTATCAGTGTCCGTCTTCCTCTTGAAGATCCATTTAATCTCAATGGCTCGCCGATCTTTGGGCAAGTCAATCAAAGTCCATACTTTGTTCTTATACATGGATCTCATCTCAGATTTCATGGCCTCAAGCCATTTCGGGGAATCTGGGCTCATCATCGCTTCCTCATAGTTCGTAGGTTCATCATGGTCAAGTAACATGACCTCCAGAATAGGATTACCGCACCACTCTAGCGCGGATCTCACTCTGGTTTACCTATGAGGTTCGGTAGTAACTTGATCTGAAGTTACATGATCATCATCATTAGCTTCCTCACTAATTGGTGTAGTAGTCATAGGAACAGATTTCTCTGATGAACTACTTTCCAATAAGGGAGCAGGTATAGTTACCTCATCAAGTTCTACTTTCCTCCCACTCACTTCTTTCGAGAGAAACTCCTTCTCTAGAAAGGATCCATTTTCAGCAATGAATAACTTGCCTTCGGATCTGTGATAGAAGGTGTACCCAACATTTTTCTTTTGGGTATCCTATGAAGATTTACTTCTCCAATTTGGGTTCGAGATCATCATGTTGAAACTTTTTCACATAAGCATCACAGTCCCAAACTTTAAGAAACGACAGCTTAGGTTTCTCGCCAAACCACAGTTCATACGGTGTCGTCTCAATGGATTTAGATGGTGCCCTATTTAACGTGAATGTAGCTGTCTCTAATGCATAACCCCAAAACGATAGTGGTAATCAGTAAGAGACATCATAGATCGCACCATATCTAATAAAGCACGGTTACGACGTTCGGACAAACCATTACACTATGGTGTTCCAGGTGGCGTGAGTAGTGAAACTATTTCACATTGTTTTAACTGAAGGCCAAACTCGTAACTCAAATATTTTACTTCTGCGATCATATCGTAGAAACTGTTATTTTGTTAAGATGATTCTCCACTTCACTCTGAAATTCTTTGAGCTTTTCAAATGTTTCAGACTTGTGTTTCATCAAGTAGATATACTCATATCTGCTCAAATCATCTATGAAGATCAGAAAATAATGATACCTGCCACGAGCCTCAATATTCATCGGACCACATACATCAGTATGTATGATTTCCAACAAATCTTTTGCTCGCTCCATTGTTCCGGAGAACGGAGTCTTAGTCATCTTGCCCATGAGGCATGGTTCGCAAGCATCAACTGATTCATAATCAAGTGATTCCAAAAGCCCATCAGCATGGACTTTCTTCATGCGCTTTATACCAATATGACCTAAACGGTAGTGCCACAAATAAGTTGCACTATCATTATTAGCTTTGCATCTTTTGGCTTCAATATTATGAAAATGTGTATCACCATGATCGAGATCCAACAAACAATTTTCATTGGGTGTATGACCATAGAAGGTTTTATTCATGTAAACAGAACAACAATTATTCTCTAACTTACATGAATAACCGTATTGCAATAAACATGATCCAATCATACTTATGCTCAACGCAAACACCAAATAACACTTATTTAGGTTCAACACTAATCCCGAAAGTATAGGGAGTGTGCGATGATGATCATATCAATCTTGGAACCATTTCCAATACACATCGTCACTTCACCCTTAACTAGTCTCTGTTCATTCTGCAACTCCCGTTTCGAGTTACTATTCTTAGCAACTAAACTAGTATCAAAATACTGAGGGGTTGCTATAAACACTAGTAAAGTACACATCAATAACATGTATATCAAATATACCTACGTTCACTTTGCCATCCTTCTTATCCGCCAATTACTTGGGGTAGTCCCGTTTCTAGTGACCAGTCCCTTTGCAGTAGAAGCACTTAGTCTCAGGCTTAGGTCCAGATTTGGGCTTCTTCACTTGAGCAGCAACTTGCTTGCCGTTCTTCTTGAAGTTACCCTTCTTTCCTTTGCCCCTTTTCTTCAAACTAGTGGTCTTGTCAACCATCAACACTTGATGTTTTTCTTGATTTCTACCTTCGTTGATTTCAGTATCATGAAGAGCTTGGGAATTGTCTTATCCATCCCTTGCATATTATAGTTCATCACGAAGCTCTTGTAGCTAGGTGGAAGTGATTGGAGAATTCTGTCAATGACACAATCATCCGGTAGATTAACTCCCAGTTGAATCAAGTGATTATTATACCCAGACATTTTGAGTATATGTTCACTGACAGAACTGTTCTCCTCCATCTTGCAGCTATAGAACTTATTGGAGACTTCATATCTCTCAATCCAGGCATTTGCTTGAAATATTAGCTTCAACTCCTGGAACATCTCATATGCTCCATGACGTTCAAAACGTCGTTGAAGACCCGGTTCTAAGCCGTAAAGCATGGCACATTGAACTATTGAGTAGTCATCAGCTTTGCTCTGCCAGACGTTCTTAACGTCGTCAGTTGCATCAACAGCAGGCCTGGCACCCAGCAGTGCTTCCAGGACATAATTCTTCTATGTAGCAACGAGGATAATCCTCAAGTTACGGACCTAGTCCGTATAATTGCTACCATCATCTTTCAACTTTGCTTTCTCAAGGAACGCATTAAAATTCAACGGAACAACAACAACGGCCATCTATCTACAATCAAACATAAACAAGCAAGATACTATTAGGTACTTAGTTCATGATAAATTAAGTTCAATTAATCATATTACTTAAGAACTCCCACTTAGAAAGACATCCCTCTAATCTTATAAGTGATCACGTGATCCAAATCAACTAAACTATAACCGATAATCACGTGAAATGGAGTAGTTTTCAATGGTGAACATCACTATGTTGATCATATCTACTATATGATTCACGCTTGACCTTTCGGTCTCAGTGTTCCGAGGCCATATCTGCATATGCTAGGCCCGTCAAGTTTAACCTGAGTATTCTCCATGTGCAAAACTGGCTTGCACCCGTTGTAGATGGACGTAGAGCTTATCACACCCGATCATCACGTGGTGTCTGGGCACGACGAACTTTGGCAATGGTGCATACTCAGGGAGAACACTTTTATCTTGAAATTTAGTGAGAGATCATCTTATAATGCTACCGTCAATCAAAGCAAGATAAGATGCATAAAAGATAAACATCACATGCAATCAATATAAGTGATATGATATGGCCATCATCATCTTGTGCTTGTGATCTCCATCTCCGAAGCATCGTCATGATCACCATCGTCACCGGCGCGACACCTTGATCTCCATCGTAGCATCGTTGTCGTCTCGCCAATCTTATGCTTCTACGACTATCACTACCGCTTAGTGATAAAGTAAAGCATTACAGGGCGATTGCATTGCATACAATAAAGCGACAACCATATGGCTCCTGCCAGTTGCTGATAACTTGGTTACAAAACATGATCATCTCATACAATAAAATTTAGCATCATGCCTTGACCATATCACATCACAACATGCCCTGCAAAAACAAGTTAGACGCCCTCTACTTTGTTTGTTGCAAGTTTTATGTGGCTGCTACGGGCTTAGCAAGAACCAATCTTACCTACGCATGAAAAACCACAACGATAGTTTGTCAAGTTGGTGCTGTTTTAACCTTCGCAAGGACCGGGCGTAGCCACACTCGGTTCAACTAAAGTTGGAGAAACTGACACCCGCCAGCCACCTGTGTGCAAAGCACGTCGGTAGAACCAGTCTCGCGTAAGCGTACGCGTAATGTCGGTCCGGGCCGCTTCATCCAACAATACCGCCGAACCAAAGTATGACATGCTGGTAAGCAGTATGACTTATATCTCCCACAATTCACTTGTGTTCTACTCGTGCATATAACATCAACACATAAAACCTAGGCTCGGATGCCACTATTGGGGAAGGTAGTAATTTCAAAAAAATTCCTACGCACACGCAAGATCATGGTGATGCACAACAACGAGAGGGGAGAGTGTTGTCTATGTACCCTCGTAGATCGGAAGAGGAAGCGTTATAACAACGCGGTTGATGTAGTCGTACGTCTTCACGGCCCGACCGATCAAGCACCGAAACTATGGCACTTCCGAGTTTTTGCACACGTTCAGCTCGATGACGATCCCCGGACTCTGATCCAGCAAAGTGTCGGGGATGAGTTCCATCAGCACGACAGTGTGGTGATGATCTTGATGTTCTACTGTCGCAGGGCTTCACCTAAGCACCGCTACAATATTATCGAGGATTATGGTGGAAGGGGGCACCGCACACGGCTAAGAGATCAATGATCAATTGTTGTGTCTCTGGGGTGCCCCTGCCCCCGTATATAAAGGAGTGGAGGAGGGGGCCGGCCAAGGAGGGTGGCGTGCCCAAGGGGGGGAGTCCAACTCCCACCGGGAGTAGGACTCCCCTTTTTCCTATTAGGAGTAGGAGAGGGAAGGAAGAGGAAGGAGGGAGGAAGGAAAGGGGGGCCGTCCCCCCTCCCAATTTGGATTGGGCTTGGGGGGGGCGCCCCCTCCCTTGCTCCTTTCCCCTCCTTTCCACTAAGGCCCAATAAGGCCCATATACCTCCCGGGGGGTTCCAATAACCTCCTGATGATCCGTATTGTCCCAATCTGACCCGGAACCTTTCCGGTGTCCAAATATAGTCGTCCAATATATAGATCTTTATGTCTCGACCATTTCGAGACTCCTCGTCAAGTCAGTGATCACATCCGGGACTCCGAACAACTTTCGGTACATCAAAATATATAAACTCGTAATGAAACTGTCATTGTAACATTAAGCGTGCGGACCCTATGGGTTCGAGAACAATGTAGACATGACCGAGACACGTCTCCGGTCAATAACCAATAGTGGAACCTGGATGCTCATATTGGCTCCTACATATTCTATGAAGATCTTTATCGGTCAGACCGTGTAACAACATACGTTGTTCCCTTTGTCATCGGTATGTTACTTGCCCGAGATTCGATCGTCGGTATCTCAATACCTAGTTCAATCTCGTTACCGGCAAGTCTCTTTACTCGTTCCCTAATACATCATCTTGCAACAAACTTATTAGTTGCATTGCTTGCAAGGCTTAAGTGATGTGCATTACCGAGAGGGCCCAGAGATACCTCTCCGACAATCGGAGCGACAAATCCTAATCTCAAAATACGCCAACCCAACATGTACCTTTGGAGACACCTGTAGAGCACCTTTATAATAACCCAGTTACGTTGTGACGTTTGGTAGCACACAAAGTGTTCCTCCGGTAAACGGGAGTTGCATAATCTCATAGTCATAGGAACATGTATAAGTCATGAAGAAAGCAACATACTAAACGACGGGTGCTAAGCTAATGGAATGGTTCATGTCAATCACATCATTCTCCTAATGATGTGATCCCATTAATCAAATGACAACTCATGTCTATGGTTAGGAAACATAACCATCTTTGATTAACGAGCTAGTCAAGTAGAGGCATACTAGTGACACTTTGTTTGTCTATGTATTCACACAAGTATTACGTTTTCGGTTAATACAATTCTAGCATGAATAATAAACATTTATCATGATATAAGGAAATAAATAATAACTTTATTATTGCCTTTAGGGAATATTTCCTTCAAACCCCTCTTTTACATCGGGTTGCAAGTATTTGTTCTTTGTGTGCAGGTACCATTCACATAATGTTGCGTGGTTCTTCTACTGGTTCGATAACCTTGGTCTCATCACTGAGGGAAATACCTACCGTAGCTGTGCTGCATCATCCCTTCCTCTTTAGGGAAATACTGACATAGTTCAAGCCGCATCAGCGGGGCACGGCGACAGACACTGCGGCCGAAGGGTGTCATCTGATCGGAGCGCGCGGCCCACTGCTCGGTGCGAGCCCAGCTGGCTCTTGTGATGGGTGTGGCAAGGCGTGGATGGAGCATGGCTGATGAGGAGGCCAGGCTTCGACACGCCCTAACTGGCATGTCAAATGTTGGATTCAGGGCTTCATAGACCCATGAAGGTTCAAACTGTGGGGCGTGTGCGAAGATCTCAACCTCTCAAGCTTCGAGCTCGTCGCCCCGCAACCTAGCCTATTGACACCAGATTTTGGCACGGTCAAGAACTTATTTAAGGTGGCCTCAAATAGAGAAGTGATCTACATGAAAGAGTTCCGTATTGTTGATATGAACATCTTTGAAGTTTGGGCCATCGCCATCCAATTTCATCTCGAAGGCCGAAACTATGCTCAAAGTACTAAGATCTTATATTCAAAGTACAATTTGGACGATTAAGCCCCCAAGGCATGCTCAAATGGAAAAACTTTCTACACGAGTTGTCTTTGTCTCGTTGAAGTGGTTGATTTTGATATAAAAATCATCTCAATCCGAGATCTTATGCAAAACTTAGAGCCATTTGAATGCAGCCCTGCCAGGAGGCTACATATGGCGTGCCCCACCAGACATGATGTTTGATGGGTAGCACCACCACTCGGCTGTCTTGCGTGAGTGATTCATCCTTGAAGGTGTCCTCGAATCGAAAAACGTTCAATATGTATGTTGTTCATCTCGTCGAAACTATTAAATTTGCTTTTGGGCACAACTTCATCCGAGGTCGTTTGTGGCTTGTGAGAGTCAAAAACCGAACTAATGTCCCAGACTTACCTAAATCCGAGTTCGGTTAATTTTGGAAAGATTTGGACATGATTTGGAGTCCTTTTCTTGTACCGGAATTCCATCCTCCTCTTATATTGACAAGAGGTGACAGCCGATTGAACAACACACAATCGAACAAACACATCTACTACTTTTTCGTGTTCATCTATCCCTACCCTTGTATCTTTCTTCTCGTTCTTCGTTGTTCTTCAGCAATGGAGGGCTGCGAATCCACGAGGCTCTAGGGCGATCAGGTCGACCTAGGGCAGCCCATAGCCGCCGCGCACCCCGACGGGGTCCCTCCCAGGCGTGTGGGGCTTTGAGTCTACAAAAGCATCCGCCGGCTGTCCTGTCTATCGCGCTGATGGTCAGATCTCCTTCGACGTGAGCTGCGGTGCATCACCCCCGGCGTCGAGGGTACATGGTGACGTTTTCATGTCCGAACACACTTTTTGGCGACTCCGCTGGGGACGAAGCTTTGAACGGTATCCAGCCCATTCTTGTTATGAAGAGATCGTCATCTAGGGTTTGCAATCTACAAAGTTAATATGAATACCCAATTCCTTACTATAGATGCAAATAATTCATATGGTGTTACTAGATCGTCCAATGAATATGCTCTATCGGACAGCCCTAGTTTGTCCAATCATGCATCTAATTACGTGCATAGGCTGATTCAAAGTAATTTACATGCTTCAACCTCTTATGATACTAGTAACATGCACCATATGTATCACAACTCTCATGCATCGGCAACCCCACAAATCATTATGTCGATGAACAACATGGTGAGTTCGGTTAATAAATTTGAAACACCTCATGTTAGAATTTCCAATGCCATGCAAGAAAGTGTTTCACCCTTTTGTTAATCGGCAAATAATTTTCAATATACTAGTTCAACCATGCCGATGGATGGGAGAATTGGCCATGCTACTAGCTATTCGGCCAGTTACTCTCAACCATCATGCGCTACACCTCATGTCAGTAATTTTTCAGCACAATACACAACTGTAGATGTTCATAATTCGGCTTTAGACCTTCCTGGTCATAGCCGAATAAATGAAAATATTACAGCAGCGGTTCTGCCCAATATTGTAGAAGATGAGGTAGTGGTGGCTGCATTGAAGAGTTTAGCACAAAATAAGAGGATTAGTGCTTTGCCATCAACAACATGAAAATGGGCTATTTCACTACAAAAAAATACACTTTCGTGATGATACGTGTTTGTCACAGTAGATCACGTTTTCTGTCATGCATGTACATCCATGACAAATTTATGACAGAATCAAGATAGTCATACCAGTGCTGTCGTAGAAGTGTTCCATGACATTACCAAAATTATCATCACAGAAATGTCCACTTCCACGACAATAAATCGCATGTCATAGAAGTGATTTCGTCAAGGGTGACCGACATGCGGCACCCACCATAAAGGGACGCCATTAAGCTATCGGGTCCAGTTCTGGATCCGATAACCCGTTAACAGCCCGGACCAATGGGAATTTTCCACGTGTGAAATTCTCATTGGCCGGAGAAACATGTGTCGGCTCAACATTTGGACAGATGTCATCCACTCATTGGACAGGAGGCGCATATGATACGTTGACACATGGCACGACCCAACAGAGGCCCATTTCGGTGAAAAGGCCGGGCCTGTCAAAATAAGCGGGCCGGCCCATTAGCGGCCTACTTGAGTCAGACCCATTTACAAGTACGACCCATACAAGTTACACAGAATCAGCCCATCAAAGTCCCATTCTAGATTCGACAATTTCCAGCCCATCGTTGGTTTAAGCCCGTTAACGGCCCCCTACGTTTTTGGGCCCAATTGTGGCCCGAGCTTCTTTCGGCCTGTTAGCATCCCATCGTCAGTTCCAGCCCATTAACGGCCCGGAACGTCTTTCGGCCTTTTCTTGACCAATTCTGCAGTTTGGCCAATTCTAGCCCGCTGTGACTTTAGGCCTGTCCTCGGCCCATTCGGTAAAGGGGCCAACTCTTATCCCATTTTGTCTCTCGACCTGTTAAGGGCCCGCACAACAGTTGGGCCTTTGGCTTTAGGTCCATTAGGGGCCCATGTTCCGCAGGGCATCATTTCAGCCCAATGCGACTTTCGGCCTGTTAAAGAGCCTAGTTTGCAAATTGGGCCTCCTCTGGCCCATAACACTTTTGTCCTCTTACTGGCCTGTAAAGTAAAAGGGCCAAGACAAAATTGACATTTATTTTGGCCTGCGAAAGGCCCGCAAGGCCATTTCCATTTATACGGCCCTATCAAGCTTTAGGCCTGTTGACGGCCTGCTAAGAGCCGTTGTTACGGTGGGCCCATTTGGGATCCACTTAATATTATTTTGACCAGCCCAATTAAGGCCTGCTTTGACTGCAGATGTTTGTTCATCTGTATGGCGTCCAGGAAATGTTTGGGCGTGTTAGCCCCCATTTCAATGATATAGCATATCCAACAAATATCCTACTCTATACTATCGGCTCTAAAAACATACACTATACAATAAAAAGCATAGAAACGTAGAATAATCCTACACTATACAATAAAGAAATTACAGCTGAATATACCCACTTGGCATTATAGTTCGGCACCAGTGATTATAAAGCATACACAAACAGCAAATTACATACGCTGGACAAATAAAGCTCATACATTATGGACACGCATCAACAAAACTTACCATTTGAACTATAATCTCTTTAGAAAAAAGGATTGGCCAGATTCAGATAGCACAAATTTTAGTTTGCAAAATCTCCAATTCCTTCGTGGTTACCTCAGTGTCTTGTTTCATTTTTTGACTCCTGCATCTAATACCTGCATGTCCAGCCTCAACTTGTTGATTGTACGTTGGGAATCATGTACATGTTGTCTTGCCACCTCTAGTTGATGCTCGAGAACATCAGCACATTCCAATTCCAATCCATAATCATTCGGTAACGGCCATGCCGCACTGCTCGCAGATCTTTGTGTTGATGTCACTTCATCCTGAAATGTTTCTGTAAGTACACATGACTAGGGCAAAAATATAGTTACAAGAGTGAAGCAAGCAAGACAGACTATTTTGTACATGGCAAAACAGGACTAACAATAATGTTAAACATCATGAAGGATAAGCAGGTGATATTTCAAAAATTATAAAAAGGTAGTCTGTGCAGCCTGCATACAGAAATCCCTCTCAGCTCACCAGAGGAGCATGATGTTCGGGCCCAATCCAAAACACAGACAAGTTACAAATTTGGACAACATGTTGCGTATAAGTAAGCAAGCAGTTGGCCATTCTGTAGCTCAATTAAAGTCTTAGGGAGCATAATGAACAACAGAGGGATTCATACAAACCTACTACAACAAGCAAAACTATGCAATCATTAGCCTAGTATAAAATAGATTGTGAGCCTCATGCAATAATAGTTGGTTAATAGACTTCAAAGCTTCAGGCACACTTCGCCAGAGTAATTAAATGGTAAGGCCTTTAATTATGTCAACTAATAGTTATACAAGTACCCAACATCAGGCATCATTGTTTGGGCATGTCATTAACTGAGGACAAATAAAGGAATTGAAAAGAGCAAATTAACTATGCCTGAAACAAACAAGGAATTGAACTGTTGAGTTGGATACAGTGACTTACCTTAACTGGTTGAACAGGCTCAACGCAGCTCCTACTTCTCTTGCAAGGCTCCTTCCTAACATCTTGTACTTGGAAATCCTCAATCTTATCTTCATTGCACCCCCTCTGCAAGGTCACACAAACTAGTTACTCGTCTACTTGGAAGATAAATATGCATACTTTCCAGTCTGTGAACAACACAAAAGGATGAGATTATAACAAAACAATACCACATAATGAAACATGCCACATCTCTTGCACTTGCACACAATGAAATGAGCATTTACTATGTCTGTACTATGTAAAAACTAGGCATACCTTCGAACTGGATCTCCATGTACTCTTGGAGAGCCTACTTTAGTGTACAGCCAAACCTTTATGTCACCTATGAGTTAGACAAGGCCCCACTATAGCATCCCTTAGTGTTTAAATCATTGCCAAGCTATGTTAGAGTGTTAGGTCAAGAACAACAAGTAATCAAAGCAAACAGTCCTAGTATGGCTGGCTGATGCAAACAACAATTGAACAGATGTGTGAGCAAATCTTACATATCAAGAAAAGAAGCAAAGAAGGAGGCTTAAAGACCATCACTTGACTGACCAGATTTAAGGGGCATTTAAACATCATGTGCAACGTATGAACTAACATAAACATTCCATATTCCAGATTCTACAATGGAATGCACATGTATGCCATGTATGATGATGCCTAAATGTACACTATAGCAGGCAGGAGTGACTCATCATTGCACGCACAATTGAATTGTAGGTTAAGGGCCAGTTCGATTCCGCCTTTTCAGGGATTATTGTCAAAATAAGGCATAAAAGATGTAAAGAAGTTATTTTTGAGTTATGGCTTGGGCTTAACTGATTCCGCTATGGAGGGGGGTGTTTCGGGTAGAAGCTCACTATAAATTGAAGGGAAGGGGAATAGTGAAATGACTCTGTTGTCTGCCTATATTACACTCAAAATGCAACTGCTCACGCCCGCGTCACACCTGACCCTCAAGTAAAAACAAACACGCAAGCGTTCATTGCCCTGCCCGCTTGCATCTCCTCTCCCCTTTCCCTCTACCTCGATCTCCTGCCTGCGGCCCTAGGGTTCCTCCAGCGAGCTGTCGCCTATGGTCCCATCCGGCCTGGTCCTCGACGATGCTCTGTCCAGCTAGGATACATGGCCGATAGGTAGGGGAAAATCTCCCTGGCTGCTCCTCCCTTTGGCGCCGCCCCTCATTCTCATGGTCTCCAGCAGCTGCTCCATTGTGGTCCATTTAACGCACTACTCTGGCGGGTGCCGCACAACTACAGCTGATGCCACACTACAACAGAAGGCACCTTATTCCCCCTCCCCTCCTCCCAAGCCGTCGCCTTGAGGTGCTATTGAAGGATGAGCTCATCCAACAAGGTGAGGATCTCCTCTGATTTTTTGCCAAATTTTCATTCTAATCCACTATACGATGAATTGCTATGAGCTGCTCCTACTCCTTCTATATGATGAGCTGCTCCTGCTACTATATGATGAATTGCTATGAGATGCTGCTGCTATATGATAAATTGCTTTGAGCTTCTGCTATTGCTATATGATGAGTTGCTATAAGCTGCTCCTACTGCTGTATGATGAATTGCTATGAGCTGCTCCTACTGCTGCTATATGATGAATTGCTATGAGTTGCTCCTGCTGCTGCTATATGATGAATTGCACACTGCTGCTGCTGCTGTATGATGAGTTTCTATGAGCTACTGCTGCTATATGATGCTTTCAGGTGGTGCTGCTATATGATAATAACCAGCCACTTGGACCATCGAGTTTCAATAAATAAATGTTCTTCATTTAAATGTGGGTCATGCGTTCTTCGTTTAAATTAGGCAATGAGATCTCTATGGAAGACATTGACCAAAGTAGATTGTGCCAAGTAGATGGTATCTTTGTATTTGCATTTTGAACAAGTAGTGATGGTCTATTTTCCTATCATATTAATTACTGCACTAGGTTCAATTTGTGATGTTTGCAAGTGAAATTATTGTTCATATGGGCAGCAAAATGAAAAAATATAGTGCAATCTAGACTTTTCACTTATCATACCAAAGATAAGCTGAAAAGAACTGGTTGGCTTATTACCTGGAGCTTATATTCACAGGTGCTTATTTTCTAGGATAACTCGTAATAACTGTCCCTAAGAAACTTGGCCAATAGAACTGACATACAAATAACATGTCACGATGATTGCAATGGAGGAGTGACCTACCATATCAAAATGTATAGGCTCACCGTTGCCTCTCCTTTTTTTGCGATGTTCCATGAAATTGCCACATACATCTTGTACTTTTTCATTGTGTAACCCTATCTGCAAGTTGACACGGCTAATTTCAGACATCTCTACATGATAATACATTGCATATCCCTTACGCATATTTAAACCACCTATTAATGATTGTGTGTGTAGCATAAAGTAGCCATGACTCTGTGTGCTAGACTAGCAGGCACTCTAAGGGAGCCTAATGTAATGCACTGGAATTCCTATGCCACCTATGATTTTGTGTAATGTACTGCCTCTATTCCTAAATATATGTCTTTGTAGAGATTCCAGTATGGACCACATATAGATGTATATAGATGCACTTTCGAGTGTAGATTCACTCATTTTGCTCTGTATGTAGCCTATAGTGGAATCTCTAGAAAGACTTATATTTAGGAACGGATGTATGAGGTAGTATCATGTATGACATCTACATATCTAATTTAGCAGCCAATAGTAGAAATCATTGTCTGCACAAAGGGATTACTGGTCGAAAATCCTAGCAAAGCAAGCTGGCAGGCACACAACAATACAAGAGAGAGAGACGCACTTACAAGATCATAGCAACGCCTCAGTCTAGGATCTTGGTTGGCCAAGCTGTTAGATCGAGAAGAAACATCGTCCTTGTAGTTTTTGCCAGCTGCATAAAGGTAACGGTGACCTGTTAGTATATTTGAAGTACATCAGGCAGGTGATGTTGGACGGGTTTAAAGGTGACAAGTACCTAGGCCATGGCGCATGGTTGGCATCTTGCCAGACGGTGGGAATCAAGTTAGAAACGTCAAGGGAGATGACGCTGCGCTGGTTGTCAGGGTCCGGTAAGGAGATCTAGAACCGTCGAGTAGGTGTTTGTGGAGCGGCTCCGGTAGGGTGGACTACGGTGTGGGTGAAGTGGATCTGTGGCCGTGGACGAGGGCATCGGTGAAGCTACTCCAGTGGTTGGGTTAAGGATGGTGTCGATGATGCGGATCTACGGCCATGCACGGGGCATCAGAAGCTGGTCCGGTAGGTTGGATGAGGGTGCGACGAAGCAGATCTGTGGCCGTGGACTTGTGAGTTGGCAAAGCGGCCCC